>NW_026045983.1:465000-496049 GCF_023898315.1 Schistocerca nitens | reverse complement strand
CAAGTCCTCGTCAACCCTTTTAAAGACTCTAACAGCCGTTACACCCTCGTCAGACAGGTAGTTTTGAATTTCCTCGTCAGACAATCCGTGGAGGGAGCTGAATTTAGTGTGCAGGGACAGGGAAGTTCGCAGCAATTTTTGTGCCAGGAGGGCACTGACTGCTTCTAACTACAAGGTGCTATTTCGTAATCAGGAAAAAGACTTTCAGGACTTGCAACTGCGTCGACACCTTTCTGAATGATGAAAATGTTTACTGTGGAGAAGTCGTGACCTCCGTCCAACCGAGAAACAACAAGGAACTGTGGCACTGATGGAAGAATTGTTTGTGACCGAGATTCATTTAACTTTCGCCTGTGAGCAGAAACTGTAGTCGTAGAGGAAACCATTGCGGAAGTATCCCCCGTGATTACCAGCGTCTCCGATGACGCGCTCCTTCCTTGTGGGGGCCCTCTGAGGGCTTTCCCGCCTTAGGTGATGGTCCACACCTCAGGTCACAACTACCGAGAAACGGACGGAGGGACCAATCGGCACGTTCGGAAGGTACCAGCTCGAGTAACCACCCATCCCAGGCCTGGCCGTTACCAGGTGGTACGTACGTGTCCTACCTGTCTACCTGGGGCGGGGAGTTACGCGTTACCCCGTCACCGGCTACACGTGGGAATGCATGGGTCGGCCTTCAGACATGCACAGGAACAACGGAAAGGAAAGGAAAGGAAAGGAAAGGAAAGGAAAGGAAAGGAAAGGAAAGGAAAGGAAAGGAAAGGAAAGGAAAGGAAAGGAAAGGAAAGGAAAGGAAAGGAAAGGAAAGGAAAGGAAAGGAAAGGAAAGGAAAGGAAAGGAAAGGAAAGGAAAGGAAAGGAAAGGAAAGGAAAGGAAAGGAAAGGAAAGGAAAGGAAAGGAAAGGAAAGGAAAGGAAAGGGAGGTCTCAAACGCCACAGCGGATAATAGGGTAAAGAGAAGAGGCAAGGAGAAGAGAAGGACAAAGGAAGGACAGACTTTCCAGCATAGAAAGTGAAGAAGAGAGACTGTCTTACAGTTACGAGCGTCCGTCGCCGGACATAGGCACAATCCATATTCCCAGAGGGGGAGAAGGGGAAGGAAGAGTCAGAGGCAGAGGCGAGGTAAGGGACATGGGGGATGGGGAGGGATGTGGAAAAGGAAGGTATGCAGTCCAGAAAGGAAAGAGGGCCACATTAGCTCGGGGTCCCGTGCTCGCCACAAAAGAGTTGTGGACCCCCTGGGGGGGATCCACGTGGTGTTTACCATACATTATACCAATTGAGGTAATTCTTTCCGGACACATGGTGGCAATTATGAAGTGTAACCAGTCCACCTGCAGGCATTTCCACATGACTTGCCATGCCAGTTGCCAGTGACTGCAGGACTTCCAGGAATCATGTGCGTTTTTTGTAAAGACAAATGAACAAATTTTCAATACTGAATTTTTATGATTACATTTTAAATGCACATCCATTTACGGTTCTTCCTCTGCTTAACATGTGGATAAACGTTCTTTTAACATAGATTTAGCCACTTTTTTATGAATGATCTAATTTATAAGCATATTAAAGGTTTCTTTTGTTACATAATAAACATTTTACATTAATCTTGATGAGACAGGACGTTTTCACCCAGTACTCAACTGCTGAATGTGAAACCTTCCTCTAATTATTGATCCAGAATAGTGTGCCTTCATTATCGTGTGGTTGATTGCTTTAAATCTTGAACTAAGCATAAGCATTCAAGCTGTTTAAGATTTAATTCACTCATTTTTCTGTCTGTCACTCTAGGAGCAAGCTCATACTCTAGCTCACATGGAAGGAAAAATGGTAGTACTTACAATTTAATTTTGTTCTAATATTAAATCTACACTTGCTGTGGGTATCAAACATTTTCTTATCCTAGAGCAACACAAAGCTGTTCCCATTTAGTTCTCATGTTTATATTATGCTGTGTTAAGAAAGAAAGAACCACACCAGAGAAAACTCAGTGTGGCACAATTTAATTGTTCAACCAAAAAGCTAGGAATTTAATTTTATCGATATTTTACAGCTTCAAATGCGTACTCAATACACTGGAGTTATGAATTAAAAAAAGGCTTTAGTCACAATTTGTCGTGTTTTATTCCATACACGATGTATTTCGGTCCCTGTGGGTCCATCTCCAGGAGTATTTCGTCTTAATACATGCTTTATTCGTCTTCTTGAATGAGATTAAATGCATATTCCTGTCATAGAAAGGTGTGATGTTCGGTTAAGAATTTCGAAAGCCACACGCAGAAAAATGTGCGAAATAGTAGAAAAGATGGACAGTTAAACTTACCAAATGTAAGAAAGTGTTTCGAACGCTTTAGTAACACCGTACGTTTTCTGCTCCATCGTTTTCATGCAATTTTATTCAAGAGGCACCTCTGCGAACAACGTCTGTAAACACTTTGCAGATGTTTTTGTACATGGTGTGGTCCAAGGTGCATTTTTCATAGTGCTAAAGGTACAAATATTAAGCAATTGACATATGCAGGAAAAAACTGACATACGCAGGAAGTAACAGGTATTTAAAATTACAAATGTAACTGTAGCTTGCGAAATTTGTTTGTTCATTTAACACCGACTCTCGTTTTTTGATTCAGTGGAGGTGTATCTCCAATAGTTCTAACAGATTTAGGGTCTTACCATTGGCTTCATTATGTAATAATACCAAATTGTTGTCTAGATTCTTTTCTAGATTGTTGATGACATAGTTCGTCTCCAACGTATGTTGTGCAATGAGTGATTTGTTCAAAGTGGTTGAACTTTAAAGCATGTAAATGCATGTTCTTGAAAATGGGTTTTTAAGTTCCTGCTTGTTTTCCTTATGTAGTGGGCAGGGCTACTGGGGCGTGATATTTTGTACACCCAACTGTTTTTGTTGTTTGTATGTGTATTTCATTTTATATTATGGATGAGTAAGTTTCCTAATTTATTATTAGTTGAGAATTGAACTGTTACATTGTCGTTTTTTAAAAAGGTTAGCTATTTTTGTGAGGTGGGGGTCCAGTTACGGGAGACTGGCGAATATATTCTCTTCTTTAATAGTGTTGTCATTTTTTGTCTTGCTTTTGTGTATTTGTCTGTCTCAGTTGATTTGGTTGTGTAGCCATTGCTTATGGTAATGCTCTTTATTGTATCCATCTCATTCTTGAGGGTGTTTCCTTCTAGAGCAAGGTAGTGTACTCTGTGTAGCATGGACCTAAATGCGGCGTGTTTATGTGTGGTGGATGACATGATGAGTTGTCCAGTGTAATATCTGTGTGTGTGTGTTTTCTGTGTATGCTTAAGTTATGTTTTTGTTGATGGTTGGTGATTTTAAGATCCAGGAAATTTATGCTTTTGTTGTCCTCATGTTCTACTGTGAATTTTATGCGTTTGTGGAAAGAATTGAATACTGCTAGTAGTTCTTTGAACTCATTGTTTGTTCCATCAAATAGAAGCAAGGTATCAACATATCTCCAGTAATACCTTATTTTACTTTTGAATCTATTGTCTTCATTAAAGAACTTACTTTCCAGATGATTGAGAAATATGTCTGCAAGAACAATTCATAGGCCCATGGCAAGACCTTCATTGTGTTGGTGAACTTTGCCATTGAACGTAAAGTAATTGTGAGACAATATTAGCTGCAACATGTCCTTGACTTCTGATATTTCTGCAGTGGACAATTTTTTAATGTGATTAAGTTTTCAAAAATTATGTCTATTGTTTCTACAGTTGGTACATTTGTAAATATGTTAGTTACATCAAAAGAGGCAAACCTGACACCTGCAGGAATATTTATATCTTTAAGGAATTAGGAACTAAAATTAATGTTCTTAACTGAGTGTGATTTATCAAATGTATAGTACTGCTTCAGAATTTTGTTTTAATTGGGAGACTTTGACAGGTGTATTCCCAGAATTAACAGCAGACCTCAATGTAACTTGGTATTTATGGGTCTTGGGTTGAGCTCAGTCTTTGGTCTGTGGGATTCATTAAAGTCCAAGTTTTTGCTTCTTTTTCTGTGAAGGAGAAATTGCATTTATTAACCATTTTTCTGCTTTTGTTTAGGAATTTTATAGTTGGATCTTGCATGAGCTCTTATTTTATTTTCAAAAAAGAAACAGTTTTAGTGATGTATTCACCTTTGTTCATAATTACTACAGAATTGCTTCTGCCAGCTTTCAGAAACGTGGTATCGTCGTTATTGAGTTTGATGTTTATGCTGTTTAATAGCTTTCTCTCTTGATAAACTGCTTTGGGGTTTCATTATGGTTACTTATGCTTTTCAGAATAACTTTATTTTTGAAACTTCCTGGCAGATTAAAACTGTGTGCCCGATGGAGACTCGAACTCGGGACCTTTGCCTTTCGCGGGCAAGTGCTCTACCATCTGAGCTACCGAAGCACGACTCACGCCTGGTACTCACAGCTTTACTTCTGCCCGTATCTCGTCTCCTTGTAGGAGACAAGGAGACGAGATACGGGCAGAGGTCCCGAGTTCGAGTCTCCGTCGGGCACACAGTTTTAATCTGCCAGGAAGTTTCATATCAGCGCACACTCCGCTGCAGAGTGAAAATCTCACTCTGGAAACTTTATTTTTGTTGTGTGCTAGGACAGTTTTTTCATTGTTGTTTGGTCAGCTAAATCAGCTGCTTTTTTGGTGTGTATGCTGAGGTTCGTCCATCTTCAGGTGTAATTTGTCTTAATACATGCTTTATTTGTTCTCTTGAAAGGGATGAAGTGCATATTCTTGTCATGAAAAGGTTTGATATTAGTATATGAATTTGCAAAGTCAGACTCAGAAAGTACGTGCGAAAAGTGAAAAAGAAAAATGTAACAGTTTAATTCTCAACTAATAATAAATTAGGAAACAAGCAGAAACTTCAAAACCAGTTCTCAGGAACATGTAAATGCTTTCATGCTCAATCACTCTAAAAAATCAGTCATTTCACAACATATGTTGGAAACGAAGCATGTGATCAACAATCCAGAAAACAATGTGGTAGTACTGCATAATGTAGCCAACAGTAAGACCCGAAATCTGAACAACTGAGGATACACCTCCAGAAAATCAAATACCAGAGTTGATGTTAAATGAACAAACTGATTTCGCAAGCCACAGTTACTTTTATAATTCTGAAGATATGTTATGAAGTTATATCCTGCGTACATCAATTGTTTAATAATTATATCTTTAGCACTATGAAAAACGCACCTTTGACCACTCCATGTACAAAACATCTGTGTAGTGTTCCCAAACGTGTTCGGAGAGGTTCCTCAAATGAAATGGTATGCTTCGAAACGATGGAGCAGAAAACTTATGCTATTACTGAAGCCTTAAAAACGCTTTTCTTGGATTACTTGGATAAGTTTACACTATTCAACTTTTCCACTATTTCGCACATTTTTCTGCGTGCTGCTTACGAAAATTCGGATCTTAACATCAAACATTTCCATGACAGGAATGTGCATTTGATCTCATGCAAGAGGACAAATGCAAGAGGACAAATGCAAGAGGACAAATGCAAGAGGACAAATGCAAGAGGACAAATGCAAGAGGACAAATGCAAGAGGACAAATGCAAGAGGACAAATGCAAGAGGACAAATGCAAGAGGACAAATGCAAGAGGACAAATGCAAGAGGACAAATGCAAGAGGACAAATGCAAGAGGACAAATGCAAGAGGACAAATGCAAGAGGACAAATGCAAGAGGACAAATGCAAGAGGACAAATGCAAGAGGACAAATGCAAGAGGACAAATGCAAGAGGACAAATGCAAGAGGACAAATGCAAGAGGACAAATGCAAGAGGACAAATGCAAGAGGACAAATGCAAGAGGACAAATGCAAGAGGACAAATGCAAGAGGACAAATGCAAGAGGACAAATGCAAGAGGACAAATGCAAGAGGACAAATGCAAGAGGACAAATGCAAGAGGACAAATGCAAGAGGACAAATGCAAGAGGACAAATGCAAGAGGACAAATAAAGCAGGTATTAAGACTAATTACACCTGAAGATGGCCCCACACGGTCAGATATGCATAATGTACTGAAAAACCACAAAAATTGTGACAGAAGGCGTTTTTTAATTCATACCTCGAGTGTGTTTACTAGTCACGTTTGAAGCTGCAAAATATGAATAAGATTAAAGTGAATTTGACCAGCCAGGCACTGAAAGCAGTATACTCATACACTAATTACAAAATAAAGTTCACAAAAGCAAGTGCTAGTATTAAGTTCACCAAAGAATGTCTACCATGTGGATTTCGTCCTAATTATGTCAAAGTGAAGATCAAAGACATGTATGTTGCAGCCCAGTGTGCCAAAATGAAATGTGAGGTAATGTGGAAGTAGTCAGAAATAAAATCGTAGTATAAGAAGAAAGAAGATATTGTTAAGTGCTTTTGTAACACGTATTTACAATTACTTAATACTCTACACCATTAGAACTAAACGCTGCTAAGTAGTATGTAGAAACAATTGTAAATAAAATGCAGACTGAAATCTTACACAGGCACCAAAAATGAATGTTGGTCTGTTATGTAATTTTTCTAGGGATATTGTTACTTCTTGATAATTGCTTGAATTATCAATATTTATAGTTTCAGTATTTTTGAAGAAGTCTATAAATATTGTTATGTCTAGGATAATTAATATTGATATAATAAATACTCATATTGCTAGGGTGATAATTATGGTAATTGATTTAGGTTGAAGTATTTCGTTTGATGCAATTTTTGTAATATAAATAAATAGAACTAATATACCACCAAGAAATGTTAAGAATAAAATACGAGGGCAGTTCAATAAGTAATGCAACATTTTTTTTCTCGGCCAATTTTGGTTGAAAAAACCGGAAATTTCTTGTGGAATATTTTCAAACATTCCCGCTTCGTCTCGTATAGTTTCATTGACTTCCGACAGGTGGCAGCGCTGTACGGAGCTGTTAAAATGGCGTCTGTAACGGATGTGCGTTGCAAACAACGGGCAGTGATCGAGTTTCTTTTGGCGGAAAACCAGGGCATCTCAGATATTCATAGGCGCTTGCAGAATGTCTACGGTGATCTGGCAGTGGACAAAAGCACGGTGAGTCGTTGGGCAAAGCGTGTGTCATCATCGCCGCAAGGTCAAGCAAGACTGTCTCATCTCCCGTGTGTGGGCCGGCCGTGCACAGCTGTGACTCCTGCAATGGTGGAGCGTGCGAACACACTCGTTCGAGATGATCGACGAACCACCATGAAACAACTCAGTGCTCAACTTGACATCTCTGTTGGTAGTGCTGTCACAATTGTTCACCAGTTGGGATATTGAAAGGTTTGTTCCCGCTGGGTCCCTCGTTGTCTAACCGAACACCATAAAGAGCAAAGGAGAACCATCTGTGCGGAATTGCTTGCTCGTCATGTGGCTGAGGGTGACAATTTCTTGTCAAAGATTGTTACAGGCGATGAAACATGGGTTCATCACTTCGAACCTGAAACAAAACGGCAATCAATGGAGTGGCGCCACACCCACTCCCCTACCAAAAAAAGTTTAAAGCCATACCCTCAGCCGGTAAAGTCACGGTTACAGTCTTCTGGGACGCTGAAGGGGTTATTCTGTTCGATGTCCTTTCCCATGGTCAAACGATCAACTCTGAAGTGTATTGTGCTACTCTTCAGAAATTGAAGAAACGACTTCAGCGTGTTCGTAGGCACAAAAATCTGAACGAACTTCTCCTTCTTCATGACAACGCAAGACCTCACACAAGTCTTCGCACCCGAGAGGAGCTCACAAAACTTCAGTGGACTGTTCTTCCTCATGCACCCTACAGCCCCGATCTCGCACCGTCGGATTTCCATATGTTTGGCCCAATGAAGGACGCAATCCTTGGGAGGCACTACGCGGAAGATGAAGTTATTGATGCAGTACGACGTTGGCTCCGACATCGACCAGTGAAATGGTACCGTGCAGGCATACAGGCCCTCATTTCAAGGTGGCGTAAGGCTGTAGCATTGAATGGAGATTACGTTGGAAAATAGTGTTGTGTAGCTAAAAGATTGGGGAATAACCTGGTGTATTTCAATGCTGAATAAAACAACCCCTGTTTCAGAAAAAAATGTGTTGCATTACTTATTGAACTGCCCTCGTATATGATAGTCAATAGCTGTCCATTATTGTTTCTGTTACTAATCCAACTAAGTTTGAATGATAATGAAAAGTATTAGTGATATCGGATGTCTTAATTTAATAAAATTAATATTTATTATTTTTGATAGTGTTATAATTATTATTTTAATCATTTCAGGGGTTGGTTTATTTAAAATATCGGTTTTTGGGGACCGACGATGGAAGCTTTCCACCTCTGAAGTTTTAAAAGTGGGGGCTAGACTTATATCCGGTTTACAATACCGGTGTGTTTTTTAAACTATTTAAACTAATGTTTATATTCTCTGTTTTTACATCTTTGTTGGTATATTTTGCTGGTGTTTATGTTTTTTCTTCTAAATGTAAGCATTTATTAATGGTTCTTTTGAGATTGGAGTATATTGTTCTTTCTTTCTTTATATTAATTTACGATTATTTCTTTCCTGTTATTGTTTTAGTTTTTTCTGCTTGTGAAGGTGCTTTGGGTCTTTCTATTTTGGTTTCAATGATTCAGTCTCACGGTAATGATTTTTTTAGTTCTTTTGGGTTATCTTCATGTTAAAGTATTTATTTGTAACTATTTTTGTTCCCTCTTTGTTTATTAAATAATTCTTTAATGTTTCTGTCAAGTTTTGTTTTTATAATTTGTGTGTATTCATATGCTGATTTAAATATAATTAGATATTATTTTGGTATTGATTATTTTTCTTTTAGTTTAATTTTGTTGAGTTTTTGAATTTGTTCTTTAATAATTACTGCTAGAGATTGAGTTTGAGTTATCATTCTAATTTTTTGCTTTTATGGTTTTAATTTGAATAATTATGCTTTATTGTTCATTTGCTAGGTTTTGTCTTCTTCGTTTTTATATATTTTTTTAGGCTATATTAGTTCCTTCTTTGCCTTTGATTTTAGGTTGAGGTCATCAGCCTGAGCGTTTGCAGCCTGGTGTTTAATTTTTTATACTTTGGTTGCTAGATTACCTTTGTTGTTGGTTTTATTTAAGATTTATGATTTTTATAACACTTTGTATTTCCCTTTATTGGTTGATTTTGGTTCTTATTTTTTATTTTAAGTATTTCTAATTTTGGCTATTTTAGTAAAGACGCCTACATTTTTGGTTCATTAAAGTTATTTCTTATTTGGGTTTAAGGTTTAATTATTTTTGATTATCTTTAGGTTTATCTGGTGGAGTTATTAGATTTATTTGTTTTCGTCAGGTTGATTTGGGGTCTTTAACTGAATATTTTTCTGTTGCTCGTAAGAATGGTTATTGGTGGATTGGTAACTATAAATTGATGTGGTTGTATGGGCTCACTTTCTTTAATGGTTGGTCATGGTTTATATTCTACTAGATTATTTTGTTTAATATTATTTATGAACATTTAGGTACACGAAGATTATTAATTAACAAGGGTTTAATAAATTTAATACCTAGAATGTCTTTATGGTGATTCCTTTTAAGATCATCAAACATGGCTGATCCTCCATCGCTGAATTTGGTAGGTGAACTTAGATTATTAAATAGAATTGTGTCTATCCTCTTTTAGATTTTTTGCTTTAATCTTTTTTATCTTTTTTGGAGCTGTTTATACTTTGTATATATATTCTTATTCTCAGCATGGAAATTATTATTCTGGGGTTTATACTTGTTCTCTTGGTTATTTTCGTGAATATCATCTTTTACTTTTGTATTGATTGACTTTGAATATTCTTTCTTTAAAAGATGAGTATATCTTTGTATACATTGCTTAAGTATTTCAATTTAAAATATTGTTTTGTGGAATCAATGATACGAAGTTTTTCATCTTAGGCCGTGAATTTATGATCTATTTGTTCTTTGAGTTTCTTTGTTCTTTTCTGGAACTATAATTTTTATTTTAGGTATTTATTATTTAATAATTGATTACAGAGTTTTTGTTGAATGAGCACTTTTTAATTTGAATGGTTCTACAGTTGTTATAACTCTAATTTTGGATTATGTATCTATTATTTTAATGTCTTATTATGTATATTTCCTCTTTCGTGATTTATTATAGGAAGGATTATATATCAGGAGAAGCAAATATAAATCGTTTTATTATTATTGCTTTAATATTTAACCTTTGTATACTGTTTTTAATTAAGAGTCCTACTTTGATTAGAATTTTTTTACGATGGGATAGTCTAGGTTTAGTTTGTTATTGTTTAGTTAATTATTATCAAAATGTAAAATCTTATAGTGCTGGTATATTAACTGCTCTCTCTAATAGTATTGGTGATGTTGCTATTTTAATTATATTGCTTGAATATTAAATGTTGATGGTTGGAATTATGATTTATTTCTAATTGTTTTGAAATAAAAGTTATTACTATATTAATTGTTTTGGCAGCTATAACTAAATGAGCACAGATTCCTTTTTCTTCTTGACTTCCTGCTGCTATGTTTGCTCCTCCTCCTCCTGTTTCTGCTTTAGTTCATTTTTCTACTCTTGTTACTACTGGAGTTTATTTATAGATTCGTTTTAGACCAATATTAGATACTTATAATTGTTGTCGGTTGTTACTTTTAATTGGTTGTATAACTATATTTACAGCTGAATTGGGTGCTAATTTTGAATCTGATTTAAGCAAGATTATTGCTCTTTCTACTTTAAGACAACTTGGTTTAATAATAAGAATTTTGGCTATAGGTTATCCAAAGTTAGATTTCTTTCATTTATTGGATCATGCTTTGTTTAAGGCATTATTATTTATGTGTGCAGGTTCAGTAATTCAGTATTTTAAGGATTTTCAAAATATTCGTTTTATGGGCTCAATTGTTAATTTTATGCCTTCAACTTCTGTTTGTTTTAATGTTTCTACTTCGTATCTGTGTGGTATACCTCTTTTGGCAGGATTTTATTCAAAGGACTTTATTCTTGAAATGGTTTGTTTAAGTTGAATTAACTGTTTAATTTTTTTATTTTTTCTACTGGTTTAACAGCTGCTTATTCTTTCGTTTATTATTCAATATCTGGGGATAATTTTTATTCTAGATGATAAGGGTTACTATATTTCATTTGGTATGATTCGTTTATTATTTGTTGCTGTTTTTGGTGGTAGTCTTATCTTGATTGATTTTTCCCTATTCCTCATGTGATTGCTTTGCCTTATTATTTAAAGTTTTTGACGATTATAGTTGTTTTAGATGCTAATTTGGGTTATTTCTAAGTTTGATTGTTCTCATAATTTATTTTCTGTAAGTATGCTTTATTTTGTTGGATTTGCTGGTTCTATATGATTTAAACCTTTTCTTTGAACTAAGTTTGTTAGATATGTTCCTTTAAAGTTGGGTTATTATTCATGAAAATCATTTGATATCGCTGGGGTGAGTTATTTGTTGGTCAAGGTTTATATAGATTATTTAGTTAATTGGTTATATCCAAGGTTGATATGATTGTAACTTTAAGATTTATGTTTTAACTTATTTTTTGAATGTTAATTTTAAGAATGATATTTTTCTTATACTTAAATAGCTTATAATTAGAGTGTGACACTGAAGATGTTAAGGAAGTATTTTTGCTTTTAGGTATTTACAAATATGAATATTATTTTTACAGTGAAAATGTGTTTTATTTAAACTATATAAATTTTAGGAATGTTAACAGAGTTTAACTGCTAATATAAAAAGTTAGCAGCTTTCATATTGGCTTTACATTTCCTTAATTGGAACTTTATAGTTAAAATTATATTATTAACAGTAATACAGCTGTTTTTGGCTTCAATTAATAAGAATAAGGGTATTTTATTTACCAATGTTTCAGGTCGAAAATGACTGCAATATTTCGCTTCTTATTCTATTTAAGGTTGATTGATATCAATAGTTTTTGAATGCAACCCAAATGTTATAGTTAACTACAACCCTTTATATTGCTCATTGTAAGGCTCCTTTATTTCATTCGTGGTATACTCCGCGTAATAGGAATAGAATAAAAAATACTGCTGATACTGTTCAGATTATAATGTCTGAGGTTTTGAAAATGATTACAATTGGACAATTAATGACATTTCTACATCAAAGATTAGAAAAATTACTGCGATTAGGAAGGATAGAAGGGAGAACTGCATTCATACTGATCATTTTGGATCAAATACACACTCGAATGGTGATCTGGTGCTGCATCAGCAGCAGGACAACCAACCATCCAACAAAACAGTTTTACAAAAGTCACTAACCACATTCATATCACATTCAGTGGATGGAAAAGGACAACATTTACTCAGGAAAGCGCTAAAGTACAACATAGGACCCAGATTAAGTACTAACAGCCTTAGAACCCCATCACAGACATTAAAAAAGCAGCTGATTTAGCTGATCTTAACAACACTGAACAGACTGTCCTAGCACACAACATAAATACAATTATTCAGGAAAGCTTAAGTAACCTTTATGAAACCCCCGAAGCAGTGCATCAAGGGAGAAAGCTATTAAACAGCATAATCATGAAACTCAATAAGAATGGCATGATTCTGAAAGTTAACGAAAGCAATTCTGTAGTAATTATGAAAAACTATGAATACATCTCTAAAGCACTTTCTTTTCTGAAAATAACGTAACAGAGCTCAAGCAAGATCCAATTATAAATTTCCAAAACAAAATCAGAAATTTCTTCTACAGAGAAAAAGAAGCAAAAACATGCATTTTAATGAATCCCACAGCCCAAAGACAGATCAACCTGAGAGACCGAGCAGGGTGGCGCAGTGGTTAGCACACTTGACTTGCATGCAGGACAACAGTTCTAACACAACTCCAGCCATCCTGATTTAGATTTCTGTGATTTCCCTATATCATTTCAGGATAATGCTGGGATGGTTCCTTAGAAACGGCATGGCCGATTTCCTTCCAAATCCTTCCCTAATCCGAGCTTGAGTTCCTTCTCTACTGACCTCATTGTTGACATGACATTAAACGCTGCTTTCCTCCTCCTCAACCTAAATCTCAAGTTCCATTGACGTCTACTGTTAATTCTGGGAATGCACCTGCTTTCCCAATTACTAAACAAAATTCTGAAGCAGTACTATACATTTGATAAATCACACTCAGTTAAGAACATTAATTTTAGTTCCTAATTCCTTAAAGACATAAATATTCCTGCAGGTGTCAAGTTTGCCTCTTTTGATGTAACTAACCTATTTACAAATGTACCAACTGAAGAAACAATAGACATAATTTTTGAATACTTAGCATCATATAAAAAATGTTAACTGCAGAAATATCAGAAGTCAAGGACAAGTTGCAGCTAATATTGTCTCACAATTACTTTACATTCAATGGGAAAGTTCACCAACAGAATGAAGGTCTTGCCATGGGAGTACCCTATCAAGTGTTCTTGCAGACATATTTCTCAATCACCTGGAAAGTAAGTTCTTTAATGAAAACAATAGATTCAAAAGTAAAATAAGATATTACTGGAGATATGTTGTTGATACCTTGCTTCTATTTGATGGAACAAAAAATGAGTTCAAAGAACTACTAGCAATATTCAATTCTTTCCACAAACACATTCACAGTAGAACATGAGGACAACAAAAGCATAAATTTCCTGGACCTTAAAATTACCACCCATCAACAAAAACATAACTTTAGCATACATAGAAAACACACACACACACACACACACACACACACACACACACACACACACACACACACACACACACTGAACAACTCATCATGTCATCCACCACACAGAAACAAGCTGCATTTAGGTCCATGCTACACAGAGTACACTACCTTGCTCTAGAAGGAAACACCCTCAAGAATGAGATGGATACAATAAAGAGCATTGCCGTAAGGAATGGCTACACTACTATATCAATTGACAATTTAGACAGACAAATACACAAAAGCGCAACAACAAATGACAACACTATTAAAGAAGATAATATATTCGCCAGTCACCTGTACCTGATCCCATCTCACAAAAATAGCTGACCTATAAAAAGAAAGAAATGTAACAGTTTCATTCTCGACTAATAATAAATTAGGAAACTTACTCATCCATAACACAAAATCAAATACTGAAACATACAACAGTGGAGTGCATGAAGGATCATGCCCTAGTTGTCCTGCCCACTATGTATGGAAAACAAGCAGAAACTTCAAAACACGTTTTCTAGAGCATGTAAATGCTTTCAGGCTCAACCACTTTGAAAAATCAGTCATTGCACAACATACGTTGGAGACGAAGTATGTCATCAACAATCTAGAAAATAATTTAGTAGTATTACATAATGAAGCCAATGGTATGACCCTGGATCTGTTAGAACAACTGGAGATACACCTCCACAAAATCAAAAAACCATAATCAATATTAAATGAACAAAGATTTCGCAAGCCACAGCTTTTCCTGTAATTTTAAAGATCTGTTCTAAAGTTATTCCTGCATGTGTTAATTGTTTAATTATTAAATCTTTAGCACTATGAAAAATGCATCTTTAACCACACCTTGTACAAAAAGTCTGAAGTGTTTACAAACATCTGTTGGTGAAGGTGTCTCTTGAATGAAATGATGTGCTTGAAAACGATGGAGGAAACAACTTATGCCGTTACTAAATCGTTAAAAACGATTTTCTTGGATTATTTGCAAGTGCAAACCATCTTTACCACTATTTTGCACATATTTTCCGCATCTGACTTATGAAATTCGTAACCTAACATCAAACCTTTTCTTCACAGGAATATGCACTTCATCACATTCAAGAGAACAAATAAAACATGGATTAATACGAATTACACCTGAAGATGGACCACAGGATCCGAAACGCAGCGTGTACTGAATAAAACGCGACAAATTATGACTAAAGGCGTTTTTTAATTCATACCTCGAGTGTAGGAATTTCTAATTTTCATTGTTGCTTAAGGGTTCTCATCTACTACAAGTAGAACATTGTCTATATTTTGCCAATCTATACAAGGAATGTTCTGCACAAATAGTCACATCTTGATCGGATTTCGTAGTGCTAAGATGGGTAACTTGCAGTATCAATGAGTCACAGCTGGAAATGGTCCACTCATACAAATATCTGAATGTAGCAATTTTTAGGAATTTGAAAGTCAACAATCACACAGGCTTAGCTATAGGTAAAGCCAATGGCAGACATCAGTTCAGCGGTAGACTACAGGAAAAACACTATGCGCCTCAAAGGAGATGGCTTACTAACTCTTACGACCCATTCTAGTACATACCTGAAGCATTCAGCACTTGTATGAAACAGGACTGACAGGAGATACTGAACATACACCATGAAGAGCTGCTCAAATGGGCACTGCCTAATTTGAACCGTGAGACAGCATTATCGACATGCTAACAACTGCTCCTTGACCAATGGTGCAGCAACAAGTAGTGTAAGTGCTTCTACATCTAAATCTACATCTACAAAGCTCTGCAATTCGCACAAGTGTATGACAAAAGTTCACAGAGCCACTTCCAGAATATTTCTCTCCTACTCTGAAGAACGATGTGAGGGAAATATGAACACTATCTTTCTGTGCAAGCTCCTTACTCTCATGTTGGGGACCAAACTTTATAGTTTACGGAAGTTGCTATTTTTCCACCATACAGTTATCTTCTCTAAATCATTTTGGATTTGTCTTCATCTGATGAGTTTACTATAAAATAAAGATCTGTAAACAAAGCTGCTGAGATTGTCTCCTATATCATTTACATAAATTAGGAACGAAAGATGCCCTAAAACATTTCCTTGGGGAACCAACTAATTACTTCAATCCCATTAGAAGACTTCCTGTCAGTTGCTATGAACTGCGACCTTACTGACAGAAAATCAGGAATCTAGTGCCATGAGTATGACAATCTGAAGGCACATAATTTGACTGGAAGCCACTTATGACAAATGATGTTAACAGCCTTCTAAAAATCTATAATTATGGTATCAACTTGAGATACGCTATCACTAGCATTCATCACTACATGTGAATATGAAACCAGTCATGTTTCACAAAGACATATTCTGAATATCCGCTGATTATGTGTCAATAGATCATTTCTTTAAAGTATTTCATAATGTAGGAACTCACCATTTGTTCCAGTAGCTGGGTCCCACATTTCGCATGTAGTGACAAAATGTGGGCTGCAATATGAACATGACCTCATGCTTGTGAGGAACTACCTAAGACATGAAGACTTTTACAGTGACTCCAGCTACATGACATGAAAACGGAAGTAAAGATACACTATGTGATCAGAAGTATCCAGAGACCTGACTGAAAATGTCTTACCAGTTCATGGCGCCCTCCATCAGTAATGCTGGAATTCAATATGGTGTTCACCTACCCTTAGCCATGATAACCGCTTCCACTCTCGCAGGCATGTGTTCAGTCAAGTGCTGTGAGATTTCTTGGGGAATGGCAACTCATTCTTCATGGAGTGCTGGACTGAGGAGAGGTATCCATGTCGGTTGGTGACGCCTGGTTCGAAGTCTGTGTTCCAAAACAACTCAAATGTTTCCAGAATGAGATTTCCACTCTGCAGCGGATTGTGCGCCGATATGAAACTTCCTGGCAGATTAAAACTGTGTGCCGGACCGAGACTCGAACTCAGGACCTTTGCCTTTCACGGGCAAGTCCTCTACCAGCTGAGCCACCCAAGCACGACTCACGCCCTGTCCTCACAGCTTTATTTCTGCCAGTACCTCGTCTCCTACCTACCGGTCCAGCACACAGTTTTAATCTGCCAGGAAGTTTCATATCAGCGCACACTCCGCTGCAGAGTGGAAATCTCATTCTGGAACCATCCCCCAGGTGGTGACTAAGCCATGTCTCCGCAATATCCTTTCTTTCAGGAGTGCTAGTTGTGCAAGGTTCGCAGGAGAGCTTGTGTAAAGTTTGGAAGGTAGGAGACGAGGTACTGGCAGAAATAAAGCTGTGAGGACGGGGCGTGAGTCCTGCTTGGGTAGCTCAGCTGATAGAGCACTTGCCCGTGAAAGGCAAAGGTCCTGAGTTCGAGTCTCGGTCCAGCACACAGTTTTGATCTGCCAGGCAGTTTCAATCCGGATGTTTTCTGTAGAATTCTGGTCAGGACTCTGTGCAGGCCAGACCATTACAGGGATGTCATTGTCACGTAACCACTCCGCCACAGGCCATACATCATGAACAGGTGCTCAATCGTGTAGAAAGATGAAATCGCCATTCCTGAATTGCCCTTCAACAGTGGGAAGCAAGATAGTGCTTAGAATATAAATGTAGACCTGTGCTGTGATAGTGCCACGCAAAACAATGGGTGCAAGCCCCCTCCATGAAAAACTAGACCACAATGTAACACCACCACCTGCGAATCTTACTGTTGGCACTATACATGCTGGCAGATGACTTTCACTGGGCATCTGCTGTACCCACACCCCGCCATCCGATCGCCACATTGTGTACCCGGTACCAAGATTCATCACTCCACACGTTTTTCCACTGTTCAATTGTCCAATATTTAAGCTCCTTACACCAAGCAAGGCGTCGTTTGGCATTCACTGGCTTGATGTGTAGCTTATCTATGTCTACGTGATTACTCTGCTATTCACAATTATGTGCCTGGGAGAGGGTTCAATGAACCACCTTCAAGCTGTCTCTCTACCATTCCACTCCAGAACAGCATGCGGGAAAAACGAACAACTTAAATTTTTCTGTGTGGGCCCTGATTTGCTTTATTTTATCGTCATGATCATATCCCCCTATGTAGGTGAGTGCCAACAGAATGTTTACGAAATCTGAGGAGAAAACTGGTGATTGAAATTTCATGAGAAGATCCCATCGCAACGAAAAACGCTTTTGTTTTAATGATTGCCACTCCAATTCACATACCATGTCTGTGGCACTATCTCCCCTATTTCGCGATAATACAAAACGAGCTGCCCTTCTTTGTACTTTTTCGATGTCATTCGTCAGTCCCACCTGATGTGGATCCCACACCGCACAGCAGTACTCCAGAATGGGGCGGACAAGTGTGGTGTAAGCCATCTCTTTTGTAGACCTGTTGCACCTTCTAAGTGTTTTGCCAATGAATCGCAGTCTTTGGTTTGTTCTATCCACAATATTATCTGTGTGATCGTTCCAATTTAGGTTATTTGTAATTGTAATCGCTAAGTATTTAGTTGAATTTACAGCCTTCAGATCTGTCTGACTTATCACGTAGTCGAAATTTAGCTAGTTTCTTTTAGTACTCATGTGAATAACTCCACACTTTTCCTTATACAGGGTCTATTGCCAATTTTCGCACCATACAGATATCTAAATCATTTTGCAAGTCGTTTTGATCATCTGATGACTTTACAAGACGGTAAATGACAGCATCATCTGCCAACAATCCAAGCCAACTACTCAGATTGTCTCCTGTCATTAACATGGATGAGGAACAATAGAGGGCCTATAACACTTCCTTGGGGAACGCCGGATATTAGTTCTGTTTTACTCGATGACTTTCCATCTATTACTATGAACTGTGACCATTCTGACAGGAAATTATGAATCCAGTCACACAACTGAGTCGATACGCTTGTGAGGAACGGTGTCTAAAGCCTTCTGTAAATCTAAAAATATGGCATCTATTTGACATCCCCTGTCAGTAGCACTTATTTTATGAGTACACGGAGCTAGTTGTGTTTCAGAAGAACGATATTTTCTGAAACCGTGCTGACTGTGTCAATAAACTTTTCTTCGAGGTACTTCATAATGTCCGAACACAGAATATGTTCCAACACCCTACTGCAAATCGATGTTAGTTATATAGGCCTGTAATTCAGCGGATTACTCCTACTTCCCTTTTCGAGTGTGTGACTTCAGCAATTTTCCAGTCTTTAGGTACGGATCTTTGTGAGAGAGTGGTTGTATACAATTAAATATGGAACTATTTTATAAGGATTATCTGAGAGGAATCTGACTGGTTTACAATCTGGACCGGAGTCCTTGCCTTTATTAAGTGATTTAAACTGCTTTGTTACTCTGAGGGTATCTACTATGTTTCTCATCTTGTTTCTCTCTTGTTTTTACCCCTTGTACCTGTTTCTTGCTTCTCTCTGTGGTTTTCTTTTCCTGTTTCCTCCATAGTAGTGTTGGTTGTCCAACTTGTTATTTTGGTTCTGCCTTTCTCCTGTCATTTTGCTGTATGCCTCCTTTTCCTTCTTTCCATTGCCTAATTCTTTTACTGATGACCTCGCAGTTTGGTCCCTTCCCCCTCCCCCTATTTTAAACCAACAAACCATCCCTTTTGGGGTTCTCCCACAAACTGTCAGACAGGTGCCCACTTAGCTGACCTTGACCAACTTAACCACTTCTATCTTAATACAGGAGCACCCACATTCCGTTCCCACTCCTTACACACCTAGTCCTATTTGTACATATACTTCTGCATCACCCAGGTTGCCCATGGTCTCAAGCAGTCCATTACTTCTGACACCTACTTGAGCGACCATTTCCTGTGTGCTATCCATATACTGAACCCTACCACACCTGCATGCACACCCACATAGCAGGTTACTAAGGCTGACTGGAGGCTTTACTCCTCCCTGGTGGCCTTTGACGAAGAAGATTTCACCAGTTGTGATGACCAGGTGGAATATCTCACAAACGTTATCCTTACTGCTGCAGAACATTCCATTCCTAATGCTTCCTCCTCACCACGCCATGTCCTGGGGCATGTAGATGTACTGTCTGCATTTTCAACCATCATCCTACGAAGGCAAATTGCATTCATTATACAGCAATGAATGCACAGTGTCGTGTTTTTCAGGACAGAAAAAAAGCTTGCTGGATTTCATTTACAAGTTCTTTTAACAGTTCCACTCCCACTATCATGTGGGCCAACCTCTGATGGCTCTCTGGGGCCAAGATCCACTCTCCAGTTTCCAGTCTGACAGTAGCAGATGATGCTGTTGTGGACTCCACTGTGATCTCTTAACGCCTTGGGCCGCCATTTTGCGGAAATTGCAAACTTTTCCCACTATCCCTCTCCTTTCCTCCACCGGAAGCGAGCAGAGGAGGCTTGGGCAATACCCTTCTCAAAATCGAGTGTGCTACAATGTCGCTTATACTATGAAGGAGCTAGTTCATGCTTTCACTTCGTCCCGAACCTCCACCTCAGGGCCAGATCTGTTCACATTCAGATGTTTTAGCTCCTTTGTCTTGCAGGCAAGCACTTTCTGCTTAATATGTACAACCTCACCTGGGCAGAGGGCACATTTCCCAGGCACTGCTGTGAAGCCAGTCATACCCATACCTAAGCCTGGGAAGGACAATCACCTTCCTTCTAGCTACCACCCCATCTCTCTCACGAGCTTTGTTTGCAAGTTAATGCAACACACGATTCATGGCCAGCTGGTATGGTGGCTAGTCTCTTGCAGTTTGCTTATGACTGCACACTATGGATTTCGAGTGTGCCTTTCTGCAGTTAACCATCTCGTCATTTTGACCACCAATGTCATGAATGCTTTTCTGCACAAACCCCAGGGTGTGGCTGTCTCTCTCGATTTGGAGAAAGCCTACATCATGTGCTGGAGGACTGTTATCGTCTGCAGTCTCTACATGTGGGGCTTCCGTGGTTACATGCCCAATTTCCGTGAGGAATTTTTAAAAGACTTTTCAAGGTATGTGTGGGTTCTGCCTTGTCGGACACCTTTATCCAGGAAAATGGTGTGCCTCAGGGTTCTGTCCTGAGCATCGTCCTCTTTGCTATTGCCATTAATCCTATGATGCCCGTCTCCCTCCAGCTCTTTTTTTGTTGTTTTTTTCCATCCATTGCAGTTATCCACGGACCTTTCTCATTGAGTAACATCTTCAGCGATGTCTCGATCGTCTTTTCTCATGGAGCATCGTCAATGGCTTTCGCTTTTCCACTGACAGAACAGTTGGTATCAATTTCTAGCATGCAGTCGATTCCTTCCACTGTCTTTACATCTTGGACCTCTTGCTCTTCTCTTCATGGAAACTGAAATACCTAGGTCTCTTACTCGGTAGGAAAGTTTCTTGGCCCTCCCATGTCTCACCTGCAGCCCACTGTATGGGATCCCTCAATGTTCTACACGTCCTCAATGGTACACCACTATCCTCAGTTTGGACTGATCCCTTGTCAGTACGAAATTAGACTACCGGTGCTTTGTTCATGCACCTACACTTACGGCTCTTGCTCCAGCAGCTTAACTTCACACTACCTGCCACTTTCCTTGTAGGTGTGAACCCTTCACAATCTTGGATTCATGTGGTGGCCCACGTTCACCTTGGCCTTTATTTGCTTCCTTGGGACACTACTCCAGCCTTGCTCTATTCCATTGTTGCACGACATGCGTATGGAACATCATGATAGTACCTTTGTGTACACTGACGTTTCTCAGACTGACAATGGTGTCTGTATGCCTTCATCATTGGCGATGTTTTTCAGTATCGGCTTCCAGCACACTGCTCAGTAGCTACAGCAGAGCTCCACACCCTGTATCAATGCTGGAGTACATCTGGTGACACAGCCTTTTCAATTGTCATCTGCTCACTCTATCAGTGACCTTCAAAGTATCTGTGCACTGTACACCGCTCATCCCTTAATGCAGTGGGTCCAGGAAAACTCATTTGCTCACTCTTGATGGAGCCACTGTGATGTTTCTGGGTTCCTGGTCGTGTTGGTCTGACAGGAAATGTGGCTGCTGATGCTGCTGCCAAGACTGCATTCCTTGTACCTCAGCTCACTAGTTCTTACATTCCCTCTGGTGATCTGTGTGTTGCTGTTTGGCTGGAGGTTGGTCAATCTCCTCTCGACCTTCCCCCTGCTGCAGACAGCTCATTTTAATTTCGTTGTGTATTGGGCGCTGCCTTTTTAGCCATCAGCATTTGATAAGTGACACTCCCCCACCAATTTGTGCACATTGCGGCCAACTGGTAACTGTCTGCCATTTCCCGAGGAATGCCCTTTTTTAACTGTTCATGTACCTGTTTGGATTTGCCATCTGAGTTTTTGGCCGTTTTTTCTTAGTGAATGATGTGCAGGCTGTCAACTGCATTATACTTTTTATCCATCATAGCGATATGGCAAACCCCGGTTAATTTTTAGTTATGGACCTCTGTTTCTCTTTAATGAATGTTGTAGACATTTCTCCATGTCCCCGTGTTTAGCTGTCTTCTCTTCAGTCGATTGGGATTAATGTGTGGTAATTGTTCTCTTTTTCTCCATGTTTCACAGTTTTTACATGGGCACGTATGATCCTAGTTGTTTTTACACCGACACAAAATACCAACAAATGAGCCTGTGAACAACCAAAATTTTATTTTCCACCTCTATATTTTAAGGTACTGGTTAAATATTGGACTATCCCACACGTACACTATGTGATCAAAAGTATCCCTACACCCCCAAGACATACGTTTTACATATTAGGTGCATTGTGCTGCCAGGTACTCCATAACAGCGACCTCAGTAGTCATCAGACATCGTGAGAGATCTGAATGGTGTGCTCTACGGAACTCATGGACTTTGAACTTCGTCATATGATAGGGTGTCACTTGTCATACGTCTTTACACGAGATTTCCACACTCCTAAACATCCCTAGGTCCACTGTTCCTGATGTGATAATGAAGTGGAAAGGTAAATGGACGTGTACAGCACAAAAGCATACAGGCCGACCTCATCTGTTGACTGACACAGACTGCCAACAGTTAAGGAGGGTCATAATGTGTAATAGGCAAACACCTATCTAGACCATCACACAGGAATTCCAAATTGCATCAGGATCCGCTTCATGTACCACGCCAGTTAGGTGCGAGGTGAGAATACTTGCATTTCATGGTCAAGTGGCGGGTCATAAGTTCAGTTAGTCGGTGAGAGCAGCAGCACCACTAGTTCCTGCTATTAATAATGCAAGTAAACCACTTGTGTCTTACATATTTTTACCAGCTTCAAACAGCAGTGACTGCAGTAATGGATAGAAACTGTGATTGCTGTGTACAGATGTGAGCCGAGTTGGCGACCCTTCTTCACTCACAGCTCCAGGCAGCTTTGGCTTCCATCACACAGCTTCAGGCTGCTGCCCAGGGGCATCACTATAGGGGATCAAACGCAGGGACGTGAGGGTCGTCAAACACATCCCACATGTCCTCCGATTGGTCCACTGCAGTGGCTGCCCCATATACTGCCTGCACTGAGATTGACCCCTCACCTGTGGTCGAGTGGGAGATCATTCTAAAGTCTTGCATGCAGCATAAAACTTTCCAAGGGGCCCGATCATAGTGCCTCCCCAGTTTGTTTGATGAACAGGTTTCAGGTGTTATCTGCGGCTGATGAAGTCTCTGACCTGGATACAGTCATCCACCCTGTTCCAAAGGAAGCTTCTTGGCCCACATGGACTGGACATTCACAGAGGGTGGGTTTGCTTGTAGTTGGGAGCTCCAACATTAGGTGTGTAGTGGGGCCCCTTAGGAACATGGCAGCCAATGAGGGGAAGAAAGCCAGTGAGTAATCTGGGGGAGTCATTCCAGATATGGAAAGGGTGCTTCTGGATGCCATGGAGAGTACAGGGTGCAGCCAGCTGCAGGTGGTGGCTCATGTCGGTACCAATGACGTTTGGATTGGAGGAGACTGTCTGGTTTCAGGCAGCTGGCAGAAATGGTAAAGACTGCCAGTCTTGCTTCTGAGATTAAGGTGGAGCTCATCGATAGAACCAACTGTGGTCCTTTGGTGCAGAGCCGAGTAGAGGGTCTGAATCAGAGGCTTAGGCGATTCTGTGACCATGTAGGCTGCAGATCCCTTGACTTGTGCCATCAAGTGGTGGTTTCCCGGGTTCTGTTTAATAGGTCAGGAGCCCACTACACACAGGAAGTGGCTAGACGGGTACTGGCAGTTGTGTGGAACGGACTGGGCAGATTTTTAGGTTAGAGGGTCTCAGGGAACCACAGAAGGGACATCCGTCTAAAAGTAGGCAGGTAAAACACTAAGGTAGTTGTAGAAAAGATTGGTATTGTAGTTTTAAATTGTCATAGCTCAGATAGAACCAGAGTTCCAAGACCTAATAGAAAGCACTGAAGCTCAAATACTTGTAGGTACAGAGAGGTGGCTAAAGCCGGAAATAAGCTCAGCCGACATTTTTTCGAACGATCTAACAGTATTCAGAAAGGATAGATTAAATACAGTTTGTGGTGTATTTATAGCTGTCAGAGGTAGTTTGCCTTGTAGCAAAGTTGAAGTAGATGGTTCGTGTGAAATAGTATGGAAAGACCTTATACCTGACAATCGGACTAGACTATTAATAGGATCTTTTTACCGACCGACCCCCCCCCTGACTCAGACGATATAGTAGCTGAACAGTTGAAACAAAAATTGAGTCACTTCAAATAAGTACCCCACTCATGCAATTAAAGTCGGTGGCTACTTTAATCTACCCTCAATATGCTGGAAAAATTATACATTTAAAGCTGGTGGCAGCCATAAAACGTCATCAGAAATTGTAATGAATACTTTCTCAGAAAATTATTTTGAGTAATTAGTTCATGAGCCCACTCGAACCGTAAATGGTTGCCAAAGCATACTTAACCTTTTAGTAACAATTGTCGACATATAGTGAGTATTGTGACGAATACAGGAATTAGCGACCACAAGGCAGCTGCTGCTATGCTGAATACCGTAACACCTACAATCATCAAAAAGAAACGCAAAGTATATCTATTTAAAAAAGCTGATAATGCTCTTAAACCCTTTTTCAGAGACAGTCTTCACTCCTTCTGATCTGATCATGTAAGTGCAGAAAAGTTGTGGAATGTTTTCAAAGAGATAGAATCGACAGCAATTGAGAGAGACATACCACACAAATTAGTAAGTGAGGGTACTGATCCCCCATGGTACACAAAACGGGTCAGATCGTCGTCGTAGAAGCAACGAAAAAACATGTCAAATATAGAAGAACGCAAAATCCCCAAGATCAGCAAAGTTTTACAGAAGTTTGAAATATGGCGCTTTCTTCAATGCAAGAAGATTTTAGTAATTTCCACAATGAAATTCAGTCTCGAAATCTGGTAGAAAACCCAAAGAGATTCTGGTCATACATAAAGCACACCAGTGGCAAGACAATACCTTCACTGCGTGGTAATGCTGAAGTCACTGATGACAGTGCCACTAAAGCAGAGTTATTAGACACGGTTTTTCGAAACTCCTTCAGCAAAGAAGTAGTAAATATTCCTGAATTCCAATCAAGAACAACTGGCTGCCAGACCACGAGAATAAATAGGAAAAAGCAGCCATTCTGCAAGACATTAAAACATCCACCCTAAAAGCACTAGGGTGGAGGACACAGACTCAGATCGAATGATAATACCCACCTTCATGGATGAAATGTAAAACAGAATCAGCTGATGAGGCGTCATCTGCTCAAATCAATGATAAGCCTGGCAACCGAAGATGAAGCCACAGGGCAGCCAAAGAAGGACAAAGCAGAAGAATTTCAGTCACTGTCAACCAGGTGCTGCACCGACACTGAGGTGGGTCTTCACAGCGCAGGAGGTAGCCATGGGTCGCCCAGGCATGGCCGATGCAGAGCCGGCGGAGAACCACCAAGTCCCTGTGAGAGGCTCTCATCAAGGACTTCCACCCATTCGTGGTCCCCTTAATGGCTCGCAGTTTGTTGTGCATACTGAGATTTTGCTATTCCGTCTCCCAAAGCTGAAAAACCTTGTGATGTAATAAAGAAAGCAGGTTAGTTGCGGGGATGCTGATCTCCAGAAGTGGTTTCTGTGTAGCCTGTTTGGCCAGCCTGTCAGTAAGTTCATTTCCTGGTATTCTGGCATGACCAGGGGTCCAGATAAACACCACTGAACGAATGCACCGTTACAGGGCGTAGATGGAATCCCGGATGGATGCTACCAATGGATGACGAGGGTAGCACTGGTCGACAGTTTTCAGGCTGCTCAAAGAGCCTGTACATAAAAGAAATGACTCCCCAGGGCATGAACAGACACACAGGTCCACAATAAATGGCCACCAGCTCTGCAGTTAATAGATTGCTGCCATCAGGTAAGGAATTCTGTTCACAATTTGGCTGCCTTGAACATAGACAAAGCCAACACGACCATCAACCATCGAGCCATCGGTGTAAACGACTTCACAGCCCCAGAACATTTCAATCGAGAGGAAGTGAAAGCAGAGCTGAAGGGTTAACAGAGTCCTTATGGCCACCTGAAAGGTCCAGACAAAGCTGCGGCCGATGTGTACACCATGGAGGTGTACGTGAATGGACTACAAGCAGATGGTGGTAAAGGAAAGGATTCCAGTTCAGAGAGAAGGGACCACACAAGAAACACAATCATTAGCCCTGACCTGGGTTGCCGATGCAGGAGATGAACCACCATGGGTGGGGAAAGGAGACAGTGATTTGGATGTGCAGGAGAACTATGAGTGTGTGCAATGTAACTGGCCAGCAGTTGTGCATACTTAATCTCAAATAGAGGTACTCTGGCCTCCACAAGGACATTGGTCACTGGACCCGTCCTAAAAGCTCCTGTCGCTAAATGTAGGCCACAGTGCAGCACAATGTCGAATAAACGCAACGCTGAGGGTGCCTCCAAACCATAAACCAGACTCCAATAGTCAGGGTGGGATTGCATGAGGGCTCTGTAGAGCTGCAGCACCATGGAGCTATCAGCACCCCAGTTGGTGTTACTCAGGCAGCGGAGAGCATTGAAGTGCTGCTAGCACTTCCCCTTAAGCTGATGAAGTTGACGATGAAAAGTTGATCGGGTGTCGAAAACCACTCCTAAGAATCGATATGGCTCCACTACAGTTACTGGATGTCATGAAGGTAAAGTTCTGGTTGCGGATGAGCGGTACGATGCCGACAGAAGTGCATGTCACGCGACTTAGTGGCCGAAAACTGGAAACTGTGGGCTAGAGACCATGACTGCATCTTCTGAATTGCTCCCTGTAGGCGCCACTCAGCAACACCCGTACTGGCGGAGCAGTACGAAATGCAGAAGTCGTCTGCATACAGAGAAGGTGAGATGGACGACCCAACACCTGCTGCTAGACAATTAATGGCCACCAAAAGCAGAGAAACACTTAATACATAGCCCTGTGGGAGCCCATTCTCCTGGATATGGAGCGAACTATGAGAGGCACTAACTCTGACACCGAAAGTGCCAAGTGACAGGAAATTCTGGATAAAAATCGAGAGCGTCCCACGGAGACCCCCTCGTATAATGTGGCAAGGATATTATGTCGCCAGGTGGTGGTGTATACTTTTCGTAAATTAAAAAAAGTAGGCAACCAGATGTTGGCAGCTGGGAAAGGCTGTTCAGATGGTAGGCTCAAGTGACCCTGGTGGAAGCTGCCGACATGGCATCAGTAGGCCATGTGACTCCAAGACCCAACCCAACTGCTGACACACCATACGTTCCAGCAGCTTACAAGTAACGTTGGTGAGGCTGATGGGGAGACAGCTATCCACATCAAGTGTGTTTTTACTGGGTTTGAGCACTGGATTGATTGTGCTCTCCCGCCATTGCAATGGAAACATGCCGTCACACCAGATCCTGTTGCAGACGACGAGGACATGACGCTTGTAGTCAGATTAGATATGTTCAATCATCTGACTGGATCCGATCTGGCCCAGTAGCTGTGTCAGGGTGATGTGCAAGGCAATTAGGAGTTCGCACTCTGTAAATGGGGCGTTATAGAATTCATTGTGAAGTGTAGTGAACGAGAGGACTTTTCCTTCAACAGGCCATTTCAAAGTGCGAAAGCCTGTTGGGTAGTTCTCCGATGGAAAGGCTTGAGCATAGTGTTCAGCAAAGCGCTTGGCAATCACTTTTGTGTCGGTAGATAACACGCAATTTATGTTAACACTGGCAACACCTTTTGGAGTCAGGTACCTGAAAACAAGTTTGATTTTGGCCCAGACTTGGGAAGATGATGTACTTCACCCAATGGTCAAAACCTACCTCTCGAAACACTCCTGCTTCCGTTGTTTGATAAGTAGGTGAACATAGACATGGAGCCGTTTAAAGGCTATGAGGTGCACCAGAGAAGGGTGCCACTTATGCCGCTGCAGAGCTACCCAACGCTTCTCAATTGCTTCAGTGACTTCCGGCGACCACCAAGGGACTGCCCTTCGCTGGGACACCGTGAAGAGCGAGGGATCGTGTTTTCTGCCACAGAAACGATTGTTGTAATTACCTGCTCAACCATCACATCGATGTTGCTGTATGGGGAAGATTCAATGGTGACAGAGGTGAAAGTTTCCCAGTCCACCTTGTTTAAAGCCCATCTGGGCAGGCGTCCATGGGCCTGATGCCAGGGCAGTGGCAGGAAGATGGGGAAGTGGTCACTACCGCACAGGTCGTCATGTGCTCTCCAGTATATAGATGGGAGAAGTCCTGGGCTGCCAATTGATAAATCAATGGCCGAGTAACTACCATGAGCCACACTGAAATGTGTGGCGGCCCCAGTATTTAAGAGGCAGAGGTCGAACTGAGACAGTAAAGTTTCAACGTCTCTGCCTCAGCCAGTAAGCATGGTGCCTTTGGATTTCTCTCACTGGCTTCCATGGCAGGGAGAACTTCACTAATTCAGTCTCCGGGACTGAGTATGAGCATGAAGCCCTATGACCAACTGCTTTTGGGCTCTTCGGCCAATGGTGAGTACCATCTTTCCCACTAGCAGAAACCTGGGAAGGCAGTGATCCAAGTGACCCCTTCCTAGCAAGAGGATCCAAAGAAGACTTACGTTTCTCCAGCTCAGAAGTGGGTACCGATATCCAGAATGGTTGTGTGTGTGTGTGTGTGTGTGTGTGTGTGTGTGTGTGTGTGTGTGTGTGTGTGTGTGTGTGAGGGGGGGGCGGTTTGCTGCCATAGTATGTGGTGCGGGACCAACAGGGAGGGAAGTGCCCTGCACCGTCAAGGGGGCAGGTGTAGCCTTCTGGTTCCGAGAGGCGACAACTGTTCTCATAGTGGCTGTGTAAGAGGTCATAGCTGAAGGATGTAGGTGCTCAAATTTTCTCTTAGCATCAGTCGGTCCAGGGTCTTATAGTCCACGAATTTCCTCTCTTCCTGTAAAATCCTCGCGATCAAGGTGAATAATGCTCTCCACAGTTGACACAGATGGGAGGCAAGGCACATGGAGTATTGGGATGTTATGGACATTCACAATATCGACATGTGACACTGGAAGTACAGCAGGCAGACATATGGCCACTTCCAGCACTTAAAGCACCTCATCGGGGGATGTATATATGGCTTGACGTCAAAGCGGTAGACCATCACCTTCACCGGCAATGTATCACCCTCGAAGGCCAAGATGAAAGCACCAGTGGCAAACTGATTATTCCTCGGACCCCAATGGATGCGGCAGATGAAATGAACACATCGCCGCTCTAAACTGGCATGCAGCTCGTTGTCAGACTGCAAAACTAGGTCTACATCTACATTTATACCCCGCAAGCCACCCAACGGTGTATGGCGGAGGGCACTTTACGTGCCACTGTCATTACCTCCCTTTTCTGTTCCAGTCCCTGTGGAATGTAATACCCTGGACCAGATTTAAGATCTTATGGAGTGTGATGGAAACAGAAACATCCCCCAATTTGTCACAAGCGAGTTATACCTGTGATTGGGCGGAGGATGCTGATTTTATAAGGACTGACCCAGAGCACATTTTGGACAAACCCTCCCCCTTCCTGAACTTGTCACCCAAATGCTCCACGAAAAATTGAGGTTTCATGGACATCACAGATTCCCCATGAACTCTTGTACATACAAGGTACTGGGGTGAATAAGCTTCACTGCCATCTTTAGCCTGGCATTCCTGCCATGATGTAGCCAGGTAGGGGGACGATTTGGGCTCATATTTCTTAGCATTGAAGTTAGACTTTTCCCACTGAAAGACTGCTGGCAGCGGACCACCAGCATGAGATGACATACTACACATCATGGTGTGTCATGTGCCCTGATGCCACCAACCCAATGCCACCCACTCCGGACAGGGGCCCTTCCCACAGGTGCCATCCAGCCTCAGCAAGGATCACCTGGCAGGATGGCCATTGCTGGGAGTCCCAATGCCCTAGGGAGATGGCCATCTACTCCATGACATATGTGGGGAGTTAATGGCGCAGACATCAGCAGAGTGATCCCTGTGTTGTCGGGGGACGCTGCAACCAACAGGGTACACACACACACTGGACTAGATACCGTTCTGGATATGAGGTGCAAAGAAGTCCATGGTCACCATAGGCACAGAAAGTGACGCTGCATAGTGCATAGTGGAAACGCACCCAGGAGGGTGTCTCACCCAAGATATGCAGAATGGGCAGGACTGCAATGCGATGACGAAAAAGTGTGTTAAAGATCTCAATGCACGATGGACACGATGCACCATGTAAGGCACCCTTCCCCACTTGGCTCGCTCTTCAGGAAAATTTAGAAAGATGGTCAAACCAGACAGGGGACCATCACAAAGGCCAAGACATATGAGAATCCTTTTAGTCGCCTCTTACGACAGGCCGCAATACCTCGGGCATATTCTAACCACCGGACTTGCAGAGTTGGGGGGGGGGGGGTGGCAGAAGGGATGCTGTGCTTTAGTCACTGAGCAGCAGAAGTGGGTGAGGAAGTTGCCGAACAAGCTGCGAGAGTCTTCCCTGGTGACATTGAATGATGGAGGGATTTAAGTGGTGCAAAGGGAGAAGGTCAAATGAGGAAGGAAAAGGTGAACTGGAACAGCTTGAAGGCGGGGAGTCAGGGAGATTGCTTTACTATGAACATCATCCGGTATGAGCAGCTTGACTCCCCAATAGATGAGCTTGGGGAAAGTCAAATCAGACCAGGAAGAAATGCAAAATCTCAATGCAGTTATGAGGACACAATTTTGTTTCCTGAGAGCAGAATACAAGTGGATGCTGCAATTCTAAAAGCAGACCTAAATCCTCTTTGT